>NC_052158.1:7908068-7934142 GCF_902713615.1 Scyliorhinus canicula
TTCTCTCACCTCCCTCTCTTTCACCCTTGCTCTCCCTCCCTCTCTTTCCCCTTCTCTTCCCTCCCTCTCTTTCCCTATCTCCTCCCTCTCCCCTTCTCTCCTCTACCTCTTTCCCTATCTCTCCCCTTCTCTCCCTCCCCTCTCCCACATCTTCCCTCCCCTCTCCCCCCCTTTCGCCCTTCTCTCACCCGTCATTGCCCTCTTCTATAACCTCCCTTCTTTCCCCCTTCTCTCCCTCCCTCGGCCCCCTTCTCTCCCTCCCTCGTTCCCCTTCTCTCCCTCCCTTCTTTCCCCTTCTCTCCCCTCCCTCCTTTCCCCTTCTCTCCCTCCCTCGTTCCCCTTCTCTCCCTCCCTCGTTCCCCTTCTCTCCCTCCCTCGTTCCCCTTCTCTCCCTCCCTCGTTCCCCTTCTCTCCCTCCCTCGTTCCCCTTCTCTCCCTCCCTCTTTCCCCTTCTCTCCCTCCCTCTCCCTCCCACTCCCCTTCTCTCCCTCCCTCTCTTTCCCCTTCTCTCCCTCCCTCTCTTTCCCCTTCTCTCCCTCCCTCTCTTTCCCCTTCTCTCCCTCCCTCTCTTTCCCCTTCTCTCCCTCCCTCCCTCCCTCCCTCTCTTTCCCCTTCTCTCCCTCCCTCTCTTTCCCCTTCTCTCCCTCCCTCTCTTTCCCCTTCTCTCCCTCCCTCTCTTTCCCCTTCTCTCCCTCCCTCTTTCCCCTTCTCTCCCTCCCTCTCTTTCCCCTTCTCTCCCTCCCTCTCTTTCCCCTTCTCTCCCTCCCTCTCTTTCCCCTTCTCTCCCTCCCTCTCTTTCCCCTTCTCCTCCCTCCCCCCTTCTCTCCCTCCCTCTCTTTCCCCTTACCTCCTTCCCCCTCTTCCTCATCCCTCTGGCGGTGGTGATCAGTGGAACAGGCCCCAGGCCCCATTTCCGCTTCCGCCGCCTTTCCCGGAGAGAGAGACCCGCCCCCGGCCCCGGAGAGAGAGACCCGCCCCCGGCCCCGGAGAGAGACCCGCCCCCGGCCCCGGAGAGAGAGACCCGCCCGGCCCCGGAGAGAGAGACCCGCCCCCGGCCCCGGAGAGAGAGACCCGCCCGGCCCCGGAGAGAGTGAACCGGCCCCGGCCCCGGCCCCGGCCCCTGTCCGGCCCCGGCCCCTGTCCGGCCCCGGAGACCCGCCCGGCCCCTGTCCGGCCCCGGAGTCCCGCCAGGCCCCGGCTCCGCGGCGAGGTTTCCCCCGGGGAGGGAGGTGAAGGCCCGGGTGTGTCTCTGACTCCATTCCTCCCGCTGCCGGGTTTCTCCAGCCGGCTCCGATCTTCAGAAAGAAAACCCGGAACCAGCGGCATTGACGCGGTCTCCCAGCCAGAGGCCCAACATGGCGGCGGCGGGAGAGGATGTGCAGAGTCTGCTGGAGAAGGCAACATGTCCGGCTTGTCTTCAATTCTTCAGCAATCCGGTTTCACTGTGGTGTGGACACAGCCTCTGTAACAACTGTCGCCACCAGCTCGATTACTACCCTGACATTATTCACACCGGTCCCTATTCTCACCTGCGTCACTTTGTCTCCCCAGACTTTCCTGTTAAACATCGGAGTAGCTCGCTCTCAGACTTTAGTTTTGAAGATTGGGAGGAATACCCGGATTTCATCTGCCCCATTTGTTGTCAGGATTTTGGCTTCTTCTTCTGTCCAGATCAGACTTCAGCCAATCTGACCGCAAAAGTTGGAGCATTAAAGCTCCATCCGACAGAGCGGGAAAGTGAGCTCCGCTGTCAGGAACATGAGGAAGAGGTGAAGCTGTTTTGTGAAACTGATGGTGAATTTCTCTGCACCAAGTGTCAGTCCGAGGGGAAACACAAAGATCATCCCATCCTGCCCATTTACCCAACTCTCCCCATGACCCAGGTAAACACACATTTCATCACCTGCTCATTTCATCACTTTCTCCTGCTCTCTAACATATTTAATTCACTGATTTTTCTCTCCCAGTCCCAGGAGGAGGCATCAAGATGTTTCCGCTTTTGCAAGTTGAGGAAATGGGCGTTTAAAGAAAGGGAGCAGAAGCAGAAAGAGGAGATCCCCCGAGTTAAGGTAAGGTCTCCCTGTGCTGATTTTCTGGGATCTCGGTTAGTTTTGTTCCCTTTATCACGGGACATTAATTATGTTTCACATTTCATTTGGTAGAAACAGTCAGTCAGTCTGCAGACCCACATCACAAACGAGTTCAGTAAAATGCACCAGATTCTCACTGAGAAAGAGCAGCGTTTACTCAGAGATCTCAGAGAAGAAGAGGAGAGGATTCTAGAAACAATGGAGAAAAACCTTCGAGGGATTCAAGAGAATTTAACAAAGATTCAAGATCAACTCTCATTCTTTCAAAAACCGATGGAAAAAAGAAACAAGGCACTATCATATTTCTATCATTAGTTGCCATAAACCAGTTATTTTAATTCTGGATAAAAGCAAATTATTGTGGACTGGGTGATCGCTTTGCTGAGCCATTCGGTCTGAGCGCATTCAGGACCCTGACCTTCCCGTTGCTTCCCATTTTAACACAATACCGCGCTCCCATGCCCATGTGTCTGTTCTTGGCCTGTTGCAATGTTCCAGTGAAGCTCAACGCAAACTGGGGGAACAACATCTTAGCTTCCAGTTAGGCACGCTACAGCCTTCCGGTCTTAACATTGAATTCAACAACTTCAGATGATTAGCTCTACCCCATCTCGACCCATTTGTTTTCATCCCATTTAATTTTAACTCTTTTTCCATTTCTTTCTTTCTTGTCTTTCTTTAGAAATTTCTTTTCTATAGAAAAAATGGTCTTTATAGAAAGACAGTATACTAAACAGGGGCTGTTTAGCCCACTGGGCTAAATCGCTGGCTTTGAAAGCAGACCAAGCAGGCCAGCAGCACGGTTCGATTCCCGTAACAGCCTTTCACAGTAACTTCATTTGAAGCCTACTCGTGACAATAAGCGATTTTCATTTAATTTCATTTCATATATATTTACCCCCCCATCTTATTCATCTTTCCTTACCCTTTCTCCCTTTTGCTTCTGCCTCCCTCGCCCCCCACATCTACATCTGTTACAGTTTATCCTGATGTTAGTTTCTCTGCTGTTTTGGCCTTTCACACTTTTTGTCCTCTCTGGGGACTGCCATTCGCACTCTTTCCCCTTGGTACCTGTGGCCATTAGCACCCTGTTTCCCTGGGTTTCTGTGGCTATGACTCATCTTTGATTCTCACCCCACAGTGTAAATATTTCCCACTTTTTCTGTCTTTTAGCTTGGACAAAGGATCAGCTGGAGTCAAAATGTTAGCTCTTTTCAATCCCTACAGATGTTGCCAGACCTGCTGAGATTTTACAGCATTTCCGCTTAAGTTTAAATGCTATTTTGAGAAGCTAGGAGGGAAGCTAGTGGCGAGGGGGTAGGATGCATCGGGGGAGTGTAGGTTATTTGGAGAGTAGTTGAGTGAAGTCATTTTGGGAGAAGTTGTAGGGAGGCCGCAACGGAGTTGTGCAAAATTATCATTCAAAACCTCGGACATAAAATCTGTATTGCAGAGGGTTCTTGATGCAGGGCAGTCGCCCTCGGAAGTCTTTTTTTCATTTGCGGGATGTGGGCATCGCTAGCTCGGCAGTCCATCCCTAATTGTCCTTGACAAGGTGGTGCTGAGCTGCCTTCTTGAACAGCTGCAGTCCCTGTGGTGTAAGTACACCCACCGTGCTGTCAGGGAGGATTTTGACCCAGCAACAGTATTTCCCAGTCAGGATGGTAAGTGACTTGGAGGGGAACCTCCAGGTGGTGGTGTCCCCACGTATCTGCTGGCCTTGCCCCTCTAGATAATAATGGTAGTGAGTTTAGAAGGTGCTACCTAAAGAACATTTGTGAGTTTTGGGGAGTCAGGAGGTGAGTTGCTCGTCAGAGGATTCCTAGTCTTTGACCTGTTCTTGTCGCCACAGTGTTTAAATGGCTAGTCCAGTTCAGTTTCTGGTTAATGGTAACCCCCCGGGATGTTGTTAGTGGGGATTCAGTAATGGTAATGCCATTGAATATCAAGGGGTAATAGATCCTCTCTTGTTGGAGATGGTCACTGCCTGGCATTGATGTGGTATGAATGTTACTTGTTGAATTTGGACATGGACTGCATCAGTATCTAAGTAGTCGTAAATGTGCTGAACATTGTTCAGTCATTAGCGAACATCCCCACTTGTGACCTTATGATGGAAGGGAGGTCATTGATGAAGCAGGTGAAGATGGTTGTCCAGAAACTCCTACAGTTATGCAGGAACTGAGATAATTGACCTCCAACCACTACAACTATCTTCCTTTGTGCCAGGTATGACTTCAAACAATGATTAGAACCCCTACAATGCAGAAGCAAGCCATTCAGCCCATCAGGTCTGCACTGACCCTTTGCCAGACCACCCAACTAGGCCCAATCCCCCGCCGTATTCCTGCAACCTCACCCGAAGGAGCAATTTTCGCACAGCCAATCTACCGAACCTGCACATCTTTGGACTATGAGAGGAAACTGGTGCGCCTGGAGGAGCCTGGAGGAATGTTCAAACTCCACATAAGCAGTCACACAAGGCCAGGATCGAACCCGGTTCCCTGGCACTATGTGAAGCAACTATGCTAACCACTGTGCCGCTCCACATTTTCACCCTGATTCGCATTGACTTCAGTCTTGCTAAGGCTGTTGTTCTATGTTTTTTTCTCTTATAAATTTAGAGTACCCAATTAATTTTTTCCATTTAAGGGGCAATTTAGCGTGCCCAATCCACCTAGCTTGCACATCATTGGGTTGTGGGGGCGAAACCCACGCAAACCGGAGAATGTGAAAACTCCACACGGACAGTGACCCAGGGCCGGGATGGAACCTGGGAACCTCGATGCCCTGGGGCCGCAGTGCTAACCACTGTGCCGCTGTGCTGTCCTTTGCTAAGGCTGTTGCAACTGTAGATGTAGCTGTACTGGAACGCCATGTTTTGGAGCACATATCTTCAGTTCTATTGCTGGAATATTGTCAGGGTCGGTAAGAGAGGAACTAATGAATACAGTTAGATTTGTTTTGTTAGGGTAGACAATAATTATAGTCTATTAAAGGTTCTTGGAGAAGTTTTTTGAATTTATATCGTGTTTTATAAAGATTAAGGAAATTCCACACTCAATAAAGACATCACCCAGCAACATGCTGGTGTGGCAAAGGATCCAGACATCTGCAAGATCCATATCAGTAACTTGTGTACAGTCTGCAACTTGTTTTTATGACATAAAAGATTGGCCTGCTCAGTCTGTGCGGTACTATTGTACACTCTCAGTGATGGACATTGAGGTCCCCCACACAGAGTATATTTTGCGCCCTTGCCACTCCTCCATGGAGGAGTACTGATTCATCAACCGTGGGAGTACCTACATGGTAATTGGGAGGCTTCCTTGCCCATGTTTGACCTGGTGCCATGAGACTTAATGGAATTCAGAGTCAGTGTTCAGGACTCCCAGGGCAACTCAGACTGTATATCATTGTGCCGCCACCTCTGCTGGTGTGGTGGTGTCTTGGACATTGTCTGTAATGTCTGATTCAGTGAGTATGATTCAGGCTGTTGCTTGACTAGTCTGTGAGGTAGCTCCCAATTTTGGCACAAGCCCCCAGACTAGCTTGGGTGCCTTGGTCAACGCTAGGTGGTCAGTCTGGTTTAGATAGATAGAACAGTACAGCACAGAACAGGCCCTTCGGCCCTCGATGTTGTGCCGAGCAATGATCACCCTACTCAAACCCACGTATCCACCCTATACCCGTAACCCAACAACCCCCCCTTAAACCTTACTTTTAGGACACTAAGGGCAATTTTAGCAAGGCCAATCTACCTAACCCGCACATCTGCATGGGCATTGTGCAGGATCGTTGTGATCGTTGAATACAACTGAGTGTCTTGCTCGGCGATTTCCGAGAGTAGTTAAGAGTGAACCACATTGCTGTGGAGCTGGACTGACATGTAGACCAGACCAGGTAAGGACGGCAGATTTCCTTCCCTAAAGGACATTAGTGAACCAAGTGGGTTTTATGACAATCGACAATATTTTGTAGTCATCTTTAGAATTTTAATTCCAGATGTCAGGGCGGCACAGTGGTTCGCCTTGCTGCCTTACAGTGCCAGGGACCCAGGTTCGATTCTGACCTCCGATTACTTACTGTGTGGAGTTTGCACGTTCTTTCCATGTCTGCGTGGGTTTCCTCTGGGTGCTCTGTTTTCCTCCCACAGTCTAAAGATGTGCAGGTTGGGTGGATTAGCCCTGCTAAATTGTCCATAAGTGTCCAACGGTTGGGTGGGGTTGCAGGGATAAAATGGGGGATTGGGTTTAGGAAGGGTGTTCTTTCAGATGGTCAGTGCAGACTCGATGGGCCAAATGGCCTATTCTGAACTGTAGGGGTTCTATGATTCTCTGTTTCATTGAGTTTAAATTTCTCCATCTGCCATAGTGGTATCCAAACAGAGCATTAATCTAGGTCTCTGGATTACTAATCCAGCTACAATACCAGTAGATCACCACCTCCCCGAAATTGAAATATCCTGCACAATGCCCATGCAGACCTTGCACAGTGACTTCTGAGGGGTCCCCCCCCCTTTGCATCACCTAGGGTGCCTGTGGGATTATGACCCTTGGGAGAATGGAAGATCTGGGTTGCTGTTCTGTTTATTCAGGGTTCGTATCACAATTAGCACTAAATTAATTGGTGTCCCACAGAATCTCAGCATGGGTGAGCGTGATCCTAACATTTATTGTGATTATTTTTGTGTTCCTTGAGTTTAATATTACTCTAAAAACACACAGTACAGTTCAGATGGTTAATGTTTGGGTATGCCTGGGACAGTGGACAGAATTTTAGTGAAATCCTCATGCGGGTGGAGTGGGTGTAGTGGTTTGGAACCTGATTGTTTTTGCATCAGGCTTTGTGGTGGCTGTTTACCTCTAGCATGGCATTAGAATTTGGCTTCTGGATTTCCTAAACATTGACGGTGCAGATGTATGACAACCCAGATCTACCAATGAAAAGTTTTCTATCTTTCTATCAGCTGAACTTTACACTGAGGATAATGGTTCACCCATCTTGTGGAAAGATCAGATGGTTGCCAGCTCACACTCTGCTGGGTTGTTTTGCAGCTATTGAATTTTTGACAGCCGGTGAGGTCTGCTCCTAACCCAACAGAAAGTCTGGCTCAGAGCTGCTAACCAGTCAGGAGCTTTGGCCATTGTTGAGACCTCCACTCGATACCAAGTGATTGATTTGATTTCCAGTATCTGACATTAATAACAATTATCAACAATGTCTCACTTTTATCATTAGCACTACAATAATTTTGGTGACATTTCTGTTGCCTGTTTTTCATTCATATTCTCCATATTATAGTATTGTACAGCTCAGGAGCAGAGCATCCTGCCAAACAGATGTGTTTTCATTCATGTGATGTGAACATAGCTGGTTGACGTTTATTACCCATCTCTTGAGAAGCTTCTGAGGTGCCCCAGCAGTCTATGTAGTATGGTCATCGCCAATCTATAACTCATCAGCTGGTATATAATTTTACTTTTGATCCCATGAGTTTTTAATTTTTTAACCAGTCTGCCATGTGCCTTATTAACTGACTTGCTGATTACATTAAATACACTGCCCTCCTTGTTACCACCTCAAAAATGTCAATCATGTCAGTTGCAATCTTCCGTTAACAAATTCATTCCGTCTTTCTAAGTGAAGGATACATTTTTTCCAATAATTTTTCCACAACTTCAATTAGGGTGACTGGTTGAGGCCAATCTCTTTCTCCGTTTCAAATAATTTTACAATGTCACCTGGCCTCCAGTCCTCGGACAAGACAGAGAAGATTGGAAAGTGATGGTTAGAGCTTCTGTTACTTCTTTTAATTTCTTAATATCTGAGGATCAATTTTATCCTTACTTTAGCTCACTCAATCAAAACACTCTTTGACTTTCTGCTTCACTTACATGTTTAAGCTCCCTCATGCATTTACCTATTCTCCTCACCTCAAAGTCCCCATGTGGTAGTGAGTTCCACATTATAACCACACTCTGTGAAGAAATTTCTCCCAAGTTTCCTATTGGATTTATTTGTGACTATCCTTTTATGATTCCTAGTTTTGGATTCCCCGACAAGTGGAAAGATCTTCCCTGCATCTACCCCACTGAACACCTTTGATAATGCTGAATGTCTCTATCAGGTCACTACTCAGACTTTCATACCAAGAGTATAGACCCCCTACTTGTTCCCTCTGATCAGGTATCATTTTTGTAATACCTTTGATCACTTTGAGTGTAGCTGTGAGAATTGTGAATTGTAGCAGTGCAATTTCTGCTGCCTGGCTATAGACATCCAGTCTGTCAACTTAAATATCTCTTTTATTTATTTCAGGAGGAATCTTGGGACAGGAGGTAGGACATGCTCTTCACTGGAACTTAAGAAAATAACTCTGGGAAGTGTTTGTGGTCAAGTACTAACCAAGTGTTTAATATTTTCAGATTTCAGCCTATGCATATAGTAGGACATCATGAACTGTGTATCGAAAAATTCACCGACCCTTTAAGTGATCCATTTTGGAAAGAAATGCAGGATGCCATTAATCTCGGTAAAACTCATATAAGTTGCATTGTGCTGATGTAAAACTCAAATGTTATTCATGATAAATATCAAAACATTGTTGACTCACAAGGCAACTCTACTGTGTACAGTAAAGTCGCCATAGTCCCAGATGACCAGAGGCTGTTTTCCCCTTTGAGGGGGGAGAGCTGACTGGTGGTGATTTATCCTGAGGGTTACCACACCAAGGCGAGGAGCAAGATTGAGAAGGCGGGGCCTTCCTGAATGAGCTCTGCCGGTACGGAAATTGAGCCCATGCTACTGGTCTTATTCTGCATCATAAACCGGCTGTCCAGCCCACTGAACTAAATGGGGTTTCGCTGAATTTTTAAAAAATGTTTTTATGAAGGCATTTATAATT
The DNA here is from genome assembly GCF_902713615.1 of Scyliorhinus canicula. Classification (NCBI taxonomy): domain Eukaryota; kingdom Metazoa; phylum Chordata; class Chondrichthyes; order Carcharhiniformes; family Scyliorhinidae; genus Scyliorhinus; species Scyliorhinus canicula. The sequence goes on from NC_052158.1 coordinate 7,917,066, forward strand.
TTAACAATTTTCAAGAGGAGAAAAAAACAAAGTAAATAACACCCAACCAACCAACAACCAAACTCAACACACATGTCTTACAGACACAATTCCCCAATCCCCCTTTCCCACTAACTATTTCCCACCTTATCTAACCCCCTACTCTTTCGTTTTATCCTCCCCTACCACTGCTGACAGCTTAATTTTCCCCAAAGAAGTCGATAAATGGCTGCCACCTCCGGGTGAACCCTAGCATTGATCCCTTCAGGACAAACCTGATCTTCTCAAGCCTGAGAAATCCGGCCATGTCACTGGCCCATACCTCCGATTTCAGGGGCTCCGTGTCCTCTATGCCAATAAGATCCGTCTCCGGGCTACCAGGGAGGCAAAACGGCCAAAATATCAGCCTCTCTTGCCCCCTGAACTCCCGGGTCTTCCGACACTCCAAGAATCGCAACCTCTGGACTCGGAACAACCCGTGCCGTTAATCTTTGACATGACATCGCCAAATCCCTGCCAAAACCCCCTAAGCCTCGGACATGCCCAAAACATATGATTTGCTGGCCCTCCCGCACACAGCCCACACCTATCCTCCACCCCTTCAAAGAACCTGCTCATTTGGGCCACAGTCATATGCGCCCTGTGGACCCTGTGGTATTGTATCATACTAAGCCTGGCACATGCGTGGGCATGTTGACTGCTCAGGACATCCTCCCACAACCCCGCCTCCAATTCCCTGCCTAGTTCTTCCTCCCACTTTCGGTTCACATCCCCGATCGGGGCTCCCTCACAATCCATGAGTTCTTTATAAATTTACAATACTATTCCCTCCCCCACTCCCGTTTTCAACTTTATCTTGTCTGGTTTCCCCTGGGGGCGTCAAGTGCGGTAAGGTCGAAACCTCACAAAGTCCCTCGCCTGCAAGTAGCGAAACCCATTCCCACCAGGCAGCTCGAACTCCTCCAATTCCTCCAAACATCGAAACCCCATCAAGAAACAAATCCCCAAACCGCTCAATCCCAGCTCCCTGCCTCCCCCCAGTTGCCCCCTTTGTCGTGTTAATCACCCTGGGGTAACACGGACTGCAATTGGATGCAGTTGTACTTGAAAGTAGACTCCAAACTTTGATGTTAGTTCACTACGCTTTATTGAACTTGTTAAGCAGTGCACATAGTTTGCTGTGGGTTTGACACTACTAATCTAAGCGTGCTTACTATAACTAACTAGACCAGACTAGCTCTGAGCCACGTGTAGAAGGTGCTAACTGATATACACACCCTGACTGTCATGACAGTTGTCACCAGTGGAAAGAGGCAGAGTATTGATGCCTCGTGTGGTTTATTGTGCGAGACCACCTTCTAGTGTTCTGCCTGGTGATTGTTTGTGTTCTGTCCTGTGTGTTGATTGGCTACACTGGGTGTTTGTCATTGCCTGTCTGTATCTCATTATGTGCATGAGTGCATATCATGACATCTCCCCATTTAAAAAAAAAATGTTGGTTGCTTGGAGCATATGCAACTATTTACATGTAGAACTATTTACATTAAGTGGCGAGTGGATGAATATATACATAAGAGGTGTCTAGCGTGCAGATACAGAACAAAATTTACAAGAGAAATGTCTATAAGTCCAATCTTTGGGGCTTGAGTCTGATCCTTGCGCCTGAGAGGTGGAGGTGGTGATGACAGCACCTTGACAGGCGGGATTGATGCCAGATTGGTGGTCATGTGGTGCGAGGTGTCCAGAGGAGGCATAAAAACATATGGAAAAGTAGGATCTGGTGGTGGGCAGGCAACTTTGCGCAGTGCCCTTCTATTGCGCCTGACAAGGGAGCCATCAGCCATACGAACTACGAACTATCTGGGAGTAGCCTGTCGAACAACAACAGCTGGAGCTGACCAGCCTCCATCAGGTAGCTTGATCTGAACAGCATCCTCCGGAGATAGCACAGGCGAATCGGTAGCATGAGCATCGTACATCAGCTTTTGCCGGTTCCTGAGTTGCTGCACCTTTTGCAGCACTGGGAGGTGATCCAGGTCTGGTAAGTATATGGCTGGAACAGTCGTCCGCAGGTCTCTATTCATGAGGAGTTGAGTCGGAGACATACAGGTGGACAGAGGGGTTGCCCTGTACGCCAACAGCGCAAGGTTGAAGTCAGAAGCAGAGTCCGCAGCCTTGCAGAGCAGTTGCTTCACTATATGGACCACTTTATGAACCTTCCCGTTGGATTGCGGGTAGTGTGGCCTTGAGGTAATGTGGTTGAATTGGTATGACTTGGCAAAATTGGACCACTCTTGTCTGTGGAAGCAGTGCGGGCCATTGTCGCTCATGACAGTGAGTGGAACACCATGCCTGGCAAATGTCTCCTTGCAGGCCTTGATGGCTGTCCTTGATGTGAGGTCTGACAGTTTCACAACTTCCAGGTAATTTGAGAAGTAATCTGTGATGAGTACAGTCACACCCATTGGCTTGAAAAAGGTCGATTTCCACCTTGGACCACGGAGAGGTCACGATCTCGTGTTTCTGGAGTGTTTCTTTTGTTTGAGCAGGCTGGAAATGCTGGCAGGTCGCACAATTGAGGACCATGTTGGATATGTCCTCGCTGATTCCAGGCCAATAGACAGCCTGCCGGGCCCTGCACCTACACTTTTCGACACCGAGGTGTCCCTCGTGGATTTGTTTGAGCACTAAGGTCTGCAGACTGTGAGGAATAATGATATGATCTAACTTGAGGAGGATCTCCTCGACGACTCAGGTTGTCCTTCACATTGAAGAACTGAGGGCATTGCCCTTTTTGCCAGTCATTTTCAAGGTGGTGCATTATACGCTGCAGAAGAGTGTCTTTGGCAGTCTCTTCACGAATGCTGATCACTCTTTCATCCGACGCTGGGAGGTTGCTGGCACACAGCTGCACCTGTGCCTCAATCTGGCGGATGAAGTCAACCTGTTCACAGGGCGAGGTAATGGAGCGTGACAGGGCATCCGCAATTATCAGCTCCTTGCCTGGTGTGTATACTAACTCAAAATCATACCTTCGGAGTCGAATGAGAATGCGCTGAAACCTGTGCGTCATGTCATTCAGGTCCTTATGAATGATATGGACCAAGGGTCTGTGGTCAGTCTTCACTGTGAAGGTTGTAGACCGTAGACGTAGTCATAGAACTTTACAATACCGGTTAGGAGGCCAAGGCACTCTTTTTCTATTTGGGCGTACCTCTGTTCAGTAGGGGTCATGGCCCTTGACGCATAAGCAACTGGAGCCCAGGATGAGTAGTCACCCCTCTGGAGGAGCACCGCACCAATGCCATTCTGGATTGCGTCCGTGGAGATTTTTGTTTCCCTGTCCGGGTAAAAAAAACGCTAGTACTGGAGCAATGGTGAGCTTTGCTTTGAGCTCAAGCCACTCTGCTTGATGTGTGGGTAGCCACTGGAATGCAATGGACTTTTTCACCAGATGCCTGAGAGCCATGGTGTGTGAGGCCATGTTGGCAATGAATGTTTCCAAGAAGTTTACCATTTTGAGGAAATGTACCGCCTTCTTGTCTTCCGGGTCTTCATGGCGTTAATGACCTTGACCTTGTCCGAATCTGGTCGCACACCCTGCTAGGATATCTGGTCGCCCAAGAACTTAATGATTGACATGCCAAAGGAGCACTTGGCCTTGTTCAGCTTGGCGTTTGCATGGACACGTCGAAAGACTTGTTTGAGACGAGATATGTGTTCCTCGGAGGTCGTGGACCATATGATTACATCATCTATGCAGACACGCACACCCTCAATGCCCTCCATCATCTGCTCCATGATTCTGTGGAAGATTTCAGAGGCTGAGACAATGCCGAATGGCATACAGTTATAACAGTACCTGCCAAATGGTGTGTTGAACGTTCAGAGCTTCCTGCTGGACTCGTCCAGTTGTATCTGCCAGAAACCACACGATGCATCCAGCTTCATGAAGAATTTGGCGTGTGCCATCTCACTGGTCAGTTCATCCTGCCTCGGGATCGGGTAGTGTTCCCCCATTATGTTCTGGTTAAGATCTTTGGGATCTATGCATATCCGCAACTCTCCTGAGGGCTTCTTCACACAGACTATCGAGCTGACCCAGTCAGTCGGTTCCGTCACTTTGGAGATGATGCCCTGGTCTTGGAGCTCCTGTAGCTGTGCCTAAATATTCCTTCAGAGGAGCCGGCATGGTGCATGGATTACAGGTGTGGCATCAGGCCTGAGTAGGATCTTGTAGCAGTATGGCAGAGTGCCCATTCCATTAAAGACATCCGGATATTGAGCAAGGATGTCATCAATGTCAGCCTGAAGATCTACGTTGGCAGAAGATGACATGGCATGGACTTGCTGTACGAGGTTGAGTAGCTTGCATGCATGGGCACCGAGCAGGGATGCCTTATCAGGCTTGACGATTTTGAATCGCAGTGTGACATTGATGGTCTTGTTGAGACGAATAGATGACAAGATCCTAGTGCAGTTATGGCATTGCCATTATAATCGAGGAGCTGGCGGAAAAATTTTGGGTTGCTTTTCAATGCGGTCAAAATTAGCTTGAGAGATGAGATTGGCAGAAGCACCAGTGTCCAGCTTGAACTGGATGCTGCATTGATTTACTTGTATGACAGCACACCATTTGTCCGCGGAATCCACATTGAGGATAGATAGGCGTCTTGCTGAATTTGAAGAGGTATACTCACATTAGTGATGATGCCCACACGATAGGGGGACTCCAGGCAGTTGTACTCTGGATCTGTAGTGCTACCAGAATCAGAATCCAGTAAACCTTGCTGCACACATCGAACGCGCTTGCTTTGGAATTGGGATCGCTGGCCCCTGACTGGTGGTGCAGAGCTCACAAGGCTGCATAATGTCCAGCCTTCCCGCAATTTAAACATCGCCTGCCATTTGCAGGACATTGCTGCTTTAAGTGGGCGGTGCGCAGTTCGAGCATGTAATGACGTTAACGTCGGTACGCTCCGTGCGTTGTCGCACATGCACAGTGTAGTCAGCCGACTCTCGCACCTGGTATGTCTCCACGGGTCTGCTTTCCATATTCAAGTCCCAGATTTTGACAGATAGGTAATCTCGTGTCATCATGTAGCGACCACTGGGACTGAATTTGACATCTGATATTGAAGAAATTATTTCTGAGAAAAAAGACCTGTTACTGGGGTCTTCAGGTTCTTCAAACAATTTGGCATGTTTGTCACGTAGGGAAGCTGCTCGCATGTCACACAGTCGAATGGTTCCCTTACTGGCTGTACTGAGTGTCTGTCACTGCCTGTCTGTATCTCATTATGTGCATGAGTGCATATCATGACACCCTCCACCCCCATATGCTTCCGCCACTGTTCCCACATCCTCAGTGCAGCCACTACTACTGGGCTTGTGGAGTACTAAACCAGCGAGAACGGCAGAGGTGCCGTTAACAGTGCCCCGATAAGAGGCCTCCTCCACCCACTCCCATACCGACCCCTCTCCCACTACCCACTTCCTGACCATTGCTATGTTCGCTGTCCAATAGTACGTTATGAAATGGTAGGGCCAGCCCCCCACTCTGCTCAACCCCGCTCCAGTAGCACCTTCTTTACCTGTGGGGTTTTACCCGCCCACACAAACCAAAGATGTGCAGGTTAGGTGGATTGGCCATGCAAAATTGCCCTTTGTGTCCAAAAAAGGCTAGTTGGGGTTATGGTGATAGGGTGAAGGTGTGGGCTTGGGTACTCTTTCCAAGGGCCGGTGCAGACTAGATGGGCCGAATGGCCTTCTGCGCCGTAAATTCTATACCCAGTAATCACTGCCTTCACCCTCTCAAAGAAAGCCTTGGGGATAAAAATAGGAAGGCTCTGAAATATAAGCAAAAACTTCGGGAATAGTTCACCGTCTGCACCCTCCCCGCCAGTGACAACGGGAGCACATCCCAACTTCTAAAGTCCCCCTTCATCTGCTCCATAAACCGTCATATTCAGCTGGTGCAGCTGCACCCACACCCACCACTTTGTATATCATCTCTCCTAATCTCCTCTCCTGCCCCCTCGCTTGAATCGGAAAGACCTCGCTCTTGCCCATATTCAATTTATACCCCGAAAACCGGCCAAAGTCCTCTAGGATCTCCATAATCTCTCCAATCGCCGATGGAGTCTGACTCCAATGGGTCAGAAATGTACAAAAGCTGGTTGTCTGCATATAGAGAGACCCTGTGCTCCACCTGCGCCCCCCCCCCCCCCCCCCCCCGATTCTATCCCATGCCAGTCCTTCGATGCTCTCAGCGTCATTGCCAGTGGCTCTATAGCCACGGCAAACAACAGCGGGGAGAGTGGACATCCCTAGTCCCTCGTCCCCTGGTGCAGCCTAAAATATTCCGAGCTCACTTGGTTTGTCCACACACCTGCCACCGGTGCTCAGTACAACAACCAGACCCAGTCCACAAAACCCTGCCCAAACCCAAACCTCCCCTAAATATTCCCACTCCAACCGATCGAAAGGCTTTTTCTGCATTCATGGCGACCACCATCTCCACCTCTCGTCCCTCTGAGGTCATCATTATCATATTTAACAGCCTTCTGATATTCATCGCCAAATGTCCCCCCTTCACAAACCCCGTCTGGTCCTACCCTATCACCCCAGGCACACAATCCTCTATTCTCGAAGCCAATTTTCTTGCTTCAGGATGAGAGAGATCGAGGCCTGTGACATCGTCAGGGGGAGCACCCCTCGCTCCCTAGCCTCATTAAACGCAGCATGTAGGGCAGCACGGTAGCATTGTGGATAGCACAATGGCTTCACAGCTCCAGGGTCCCAGGTTCGATTCCGGCTTGGGTCACTGTCTGTGCGGAATCTGCACATCCTCCCCGTGTGTGCGTGGGTTTCCTCCGGGTGCTCTGGTTTCCTCCCACAGTCCAAAGATGTGCAGGTTAGGTGGATTGGCCATGATAAATTGCCCTTAGTGTCCAAAATTGCCCTTAGTGTTGGGTGGGGTTACTGGGTTATTGGGATAGGGGGAGGTGTTGACCTTGGGTAGGGTGCTCTTTCCAAGAGCCGGTGCAGACTCGATGGGTCGAATGGCCTCCTTCTGCACTGTAAATTCTATGTAAAAAAAACGCCCTTACCAACAAGGGCCCAAGCACTCCCGAGAACATAGAACAGTACAGCACAGAACAGGCCCTTCGGCCCTCGATGTTGTGCCGAGCAATGATCACCCTACTCAAACCCACGTATCCACCTTATACCCGTAACCCAACAACCCCCCCCCCCAAAAACCTTACTTTTTAAGGACACTAAGGGCAATTTAGCATGGCCAATCCACCGAACGTTTTGTAAAACTCCACTTCTCCTCCAGAATCCTAGACATTATATCCGAATATCCTTTCCAGAACTCCCTCAACCTCGGACACGCCCAGAACATGATTCGCCAGCCCTCTCACACACCACCCACACCTATCCTCCACCACCGAGAAGAACCGAATCATCCTGAACACCATCAGGTGTGGCTCTGTGCGATGGATGGCCTAATCTCGCGCACAACAAGGAAGAACTCACCCTCCGCAGAACTTCCCTCCACACTCCGGCCCCCAACGCTGCCCCCAATTTGTGCCAGACCTCCTCCACGGGAGCCCACTCCCCATGCATATCTGCCACTCTATCCTCCCTATCGGACAGTAATTTATCCTGAATCACCAGGGGTGTCAGTGCCAGAAAGGACAACACCTTCCTAACAAAGTCCCTAACCTGCAGATACCTGAACCTATTCCCCTTTTGTAGCTGATATGGCTCCTCGAGTTCATCCAGGCCTGCAAATTTTTCTCCCATGAACAAATCCCTGAGGTACTCTCTCCCCTACTGCTGAAACCTCAATTCCGACCCCGCCGGTTCAAATATATGATTGTTGCAAATCGACACCCACCTTCCAATCCCAAATGCTGCCTATACTGGTTCCAGACTCTCAATATCGATACCACCAGCGAGCTTGTGCAGAACGGAAGGGGCGCCAACAACAATGCCCTCAAGCTGGTCCCCCTACACAAAGCCACCTCCATCCGCCCCCAAACCAAACCTCCATCACTCCCCATTTCCTAACCAGTGCGATGTTTGCTGCCCAGTAGTAATTCAACAAACTGCAAAGCCAGCACGCCCTCGTCGATCCCTCTCCAAAAGTACTCTCCTCACCCACGGAACCTTACCCGCCCACACAAATCTCAAAATCAGCCCATTCACCTTTCAAAAGAAAGACTTAGGAACAAAAATAGGGAGGTTCTGAAATACAAACAGAAACTTTGGTGGCACCATCTGCATGCGTCCCGCAAAGACAATGGCAGCATGTCCCACCCGTGATATTCACATTCATTCCCTCCACCAGCCTCGCCTAGTTCAGTTTATGCAGCTGGGCCCAACTCCATGCCAGCTGTATCCAAGATAGTGAAAGCTTGCCTCTACCACCTGAAATGGCAATTCCCCAACCACCTCTCCTGTCCCTGTCCATTAATTGGAAACACCTCGCTTTTTCCCCAGATTCAATTTATATACTGAAAAGCAGCCAAACTCACCCAGAATTTCCATGATTCTATCAAAACTCCCAACCGGGTCCGAAATGTACATTAGCTGGTCATCTGCATCCCGAAAAATCCTGTGCTTGACCCCCTCCCTGCTCAATCCACCTCGACCCCCTAAGCACCATTGCCAACGGTTCTATCGCCAGGGCAAAAAGCAGAGGAAGAGTGGGCAACCTTGCCTCGTCTCCCGGTGTATCACAAAGTAATAATAATAATAATCGCTTATTGTCACAAGTAGGCTTCAGTGAAGTTATTGTGAAAAGCTCCTAGTCGCCACATTCCAGCGCCTGTTCGGGGAGGCTGGAACAGGAATTGAACCGTGCTGCTGGCTTGCCTTTGTCTGCTTTCAAAGCCAGCGATTTAGCCGCGTGCCAAACCAGCCCCTTAAAGTGGTCTGAACTAATCTTGTTTGTCTGAACACTCGCCTAAGGCACTGTGTACAGCATCCGAACCCAATCGACAAACTCCTGCCCGAACCGACCCAGCACCTCCAACGGTTACATCCATTCAACCCGTTTGGACGCCTTCTCCGCATCCATTGCCACCACCACCTCCATCTCCCGACCCTCCGAGGGCATCATAATAACATTAAGCAACCTCTATATTCGCCGACAGCTGCCACCCCTTCATCATTCCCGTCTGGTCCTCTCCTATCACCCCCGGCACATAATCCTCTATCTGCAAAACCTTCGCCAACAACTTTGAGACCACATTCAACAGTGAAATCGGGCAGTACGATCCACACTGCTCCAGGTCTTTATCCTTCTTTAAAATGAGCGATTCTAGAAGCCTGCAACAGCGTGGGCCGATTGGGAGGGGGGGGGGAAGAGTTCTCCCCTTACCATCGATTTATTGTACATCTCATAGAGCAGGGGCCGCAGCTCCAACCCAAACATCTTATAAAAATTGGCTGGGAACCCATCCGGCCCCGGGGCCTTCCCCGCCTGTAACAAACCCACACAGTTCATCACCTCCCTCAGCCCAATTGAGGCCTCCAATCCTGCACCTGCGCCTCTTCAACTCTCGGGAACTCCAACCCGTCTGAGAACCGCCTCATCTCTTCATCCCCTACCCGAGGCTCCGACTCACAACATCCGAGAGAAGGCCTCAAAAACCACATTACCCCTCTCCGGCTCCGATACCACAGTGCGCAGCTCAGCCCGCACCCTTCCAATCTCTGTCGCCATTGCCTGCTTCCTCCACTGATGCACATGCACCCTATTCGATTTCTCCTCGTACTCAGACCGCCCCTCTGGCTCTCCACAACTACACTACCGCCTTTCCAGTAGATATCAGCCCAAACTCCATTTGGAGCTTCTGCCTCTCATGCACTAACAGCTCCTCCGGTGCCACCGAATATCTCTGGCCCACCCTCAGAATGTCCTCAACCAACCTCAGTCTCTCCGCCCACTCTTTTCCTGTGTGCCTGAATTGATATAAATAACCCATTACCACTGCTTTTGGCGCCCCCCACAAAGTAACGAATGGCCACTCTCACCCTCTTGCATACCCCCTTATCCGCCAGTAATCCCATCTCTCCTCCAGTGCGGCCACTGAGTCTCCCCCTGCACCATCTGCAGATCCACCTAGTGTGGGCATAGTCATAGACCACAATCGCCGAATACTCCGATCCAACCATCTCTGCGAGCAGCACCTTGTCTGATAAAAATCAATCAATCTGGGAGTACACCCACTGCAAGAGTGAAAAATATAAAATCTCCTTTGCCCTTGGCCTCTCAAACAGCCACGGGTCCACCCTTCCCCCAAACCAGCTGATGAGTGTCCAGGTACGAATGTTCCCGACGCGGAAAATCCACGTCTTCCCAATTTAGGCCATAAACATTCACTAGCACCACAGAGGTCCCCTCTAACTTCCCACTAACCTACACGAACCTACCCTCCAGATCGGACAATATGGCCGACTTCAAAGGCTATCCTCTTGTTAACCAGCACTGCCCCCCCCCCCCTGTCTTCATATCCAATCCGGAGTGAAACACCTGCCCCACCCAGCTCTTCCTCAGCCTTGTCTGGTCCCCCAGCTTCAGATGCATCTCCTGAAGGAACATGCCTTGCGCCTTCAAACTCTGTGCAAAAACGCTCGATCATTTGACCGGGCCATTTAAACTATACATTCCATGCAATCAACGGGTCGGGGGCTCCCTGCCCTCCCCCCTCCCCTCCCCCCTTTGCCGGTCAGCAATACCCCTTCTTTAGCCAGCTCCCCAGGGCTACGCCTCGCTCTCCCTTGGGCCCTTCCCAAGATGTCCGCTGCCATCCCCTCTCAACCAACTGCGCCGCGTCAGTAGCACCTACATCAGTATCCCACACCCCCCATAACCAAAACCAAAGTAAACCCAACCCCTCCTCCCCCACTCCCTCCTCCAGTCGACCCCCCCACCCACTTCGCTCCTGTTAACTAACTAGCCAACCAGCTAGCATGGTGGCCCAGGCCTGAGGCCTCTGACTGCCACCCCCTTCCCCACAACCGACCTTCACCCACAACTCCCCACAACCAGAACAAACCGAAAAGAAAGCAGACTGACCCACTCCACACCCATATTCAATGAATGTGCCAATCCCACCATTGTGTGAACCCACATTCTCAACTTTTAACTTCCCCAAGGTTCAGTGTCCTTACATACCTCCCAGTCCATGGTGTCCCATAAATGCACTCGCCTCTTCCGGCATATCAAAATAAACCTCCGATTCTGGTATGTGATCCACAGCCGAGCAGAATACAACACACCAAACCTCACCCTTGAAGAGGGCAGCTTTGATCCGATTATAACCGGCTCTCCGCTTGGCCAGCTCCGCACCCAGGTATATCAGCACGTTTCCTTCCCTGGTGCATGTTTTTGTCTGCCTCACCCATTTCATTATCTTCTTATTGAGAAAACAATGGAGCCTCACCATCATTGCCCTCGGCGGCTCCCCCCACCTTCGGCCTCCTCCTCAGTGTCCTGTGCGCTTGGTCCACCTTGGGGAGATGATCAAAGACCTCCTTCCCGCAACAACTTCTCCAGCATATTCGCCACATACTTTATGACCTGCGTTCCTTCAATCCCCAAAGGCACCCCCACGATCTGGAGATTCTGCCTCCTGGAACGGTTAGCGAGGTCCTCCACCTTCTCCCTCAACCTCTTATCGCTGTCTGTCACAGGCACCATCTCCACCTCCACCCTGTGCCAGACCCTACGCCTCTAGCCTCTGTTCCATTCTCTCGCTAGCCACCCTAAGTGGCTCCACCACCTTTGCCAGGTCCTCTAAGGCCTCCTGCCTCTGCTGCTGGAACTTCAAAAAGTTCACAAGCTGTTTGGTAGACCACTGGGCGGACAGCGATGCACCAGCACCCTCCACCATTTTTTCCCGCTGTTCTTTCCTGTGTCCTGCCTCGAATATACTCTCAGTCAAGCTGCTGCCTCTTGTTAAACTCCTCGTCTGGTAAGCCATAAACCGGCCCCACCGATGGAGTATTGCAATCCCTCAATGCTCATGCACCTCATACCTGTCAACAGCCCATAAATCGGATCGACAAATTCCTCCTCGAGCGGGAGCCACCAAATGTGCAACCACACTCCATGGCCGCCATTGGAAGTCCGTCATCTCTCTTTATCATTGCTAATTCCGTGTACCATAACTTCTGACTCACTACCAATGCCCTGCAGAATATTTCACACCCTCTTTGTGCTGTCTTTACCCTGGCAGCTGGGAGGCACTGTATTGTGCAGGATTTGGGACGATTGTTATAGAAGTGCCTGTTTGTCCTCTTACAATGGAATCTTCGACAAAGACTGCATTCCTACTCTTTGCTGTTCCCGCCTATACAGCCCCATGCCTGTTACGGTCACCATCTGATCATAACAAATAGGCCTAGAAGTTGGACATTCAGTCCACTGACGTTGCTCTGCCATTCGATAAGATCATGGCTGACCTGACTTGGCTTAAATCCACTCTCCTTGTCCCCCATTTATACCCTTGTCGATCAAAAACCTGTCTGACCCACTGCCACTGCTTTGTTTGGAACAGAAATCCAAAGATTAATGACCTTGAGGGAAGAAATTCCTCCTCATCTCTGTCTTAAAATGGAGACCCCCTTATTTTTAAACTGGTCCTCTCTTCTAGATTTTCCCAAGAGGCTAAGATCAGCCCCCTCCAGAATCTTGTGTTTCAATACGATCAGCTGTTATTCCTCTGAACTCCAATTGATATAGACTCAACCTTTCCTAGGAGACAACTCCTTTATCTCAGGAATCAGCCTGAATAACCTTCCCTATACTGCTTCCATTGCAATTGTATTCCTCCTTAAGTAAGGAGACTAGAACTCGCCATTGCCCTGTACAGTTGTAGCAAGAGTTCCCTACTCCATCCCCCTTGCAATAAAGGCCAACGTTCCATTTGCCTTCCTAATTAATTACTGTACCCCTATGCTAATTTTTTGTGACTCCTGTAAAAGGGCATCGAGATCCCTCTACCACAGCATTTTGCAGTCTATCTCCATGAAAATAATAGTGTTTTTCTATTCTTACTGCCAAAGAAGATAACCTTGCATTTTTCCACTGTATGCTCCATGTCCCAAATGTTTGCCCGCACATTTCACCAATCTTTATTGCTTAAGAACTAGGAGCATCTGGCCCCTTGAGCCTGCTCCGCTATTTAATAAATCATGGCTGATCTTTTTGTTGACTCAGCTTCACTCCTTTGAGGCTATGCCCCCTAGTTCTAGTTTCACCCACCAGTGGAAACAACCTCCCTGGTATCTTAACTATTCCCTTCATAATTTTATATGTTTTTATAAGATCTCCCCATATTCTTCTACATTTCAATGAGTATAGTCCTAGTCTACTCAGTCTCTCCTCAAAAGCTAATCCTCTCAACTCTGGAATCAACTTAGTGTCTCTCCTCTGCACACCCTCCAATGCCAGTACATCCTTTCTCAAGTAAGGAGACCAAAACTGTACACAGTACTTCTGGTGTGGCCTCACCAGCACTCTATACATCTGCAACATAACCTCCCTGTTTTTAAACTGTTTCCCTCTAGCAATGAAGGACAGTGAGCAAAATACTGGAAAGGATTCTGAGAGATAGGATTTATGATTATTTAGAAAAACATAGTTTGATTAAAGATAGCATGGCTTTGTGAGGGGCAGGTCATGCCTCACAAACCTCATTGAATTCTTTGAGGATGTGATGAGACACATTGATGAAGGTCAGGCAGTGACTGTGTATATGGATTTCAGTAAACATTTGATAAGGCTCCCCATGGTAGGCTCATTCAGAATGTCAGGGGGCATGGGATACAGGGAAATTTGGCTGTCTGAATACAGAATTGGCTGGCCGAAAGAAGACAGCGAGTGGTAGTGGAAGGAAAGTATTCCGCCTGGACATCGGTGACTAGTGGTGTCCCGCAGGGATCTGTTCTGGGACCTCTGCTCTTTGTGGTTTTTATAAATGACTTGGATGAGGAAGTGGAAGGGTGGGTTAGTAAATATGCCGATGACACGAAGGTTGGTGGAGTTGTCGATAGTGTTGAGGGCTGTTGCAGGTTACAACAGGACATTGACAGGATGCAGAGCTGGGCTGCGAAGTGGCAGATGGCATTCAACCATGGAGATAAATGTTAAGTGATTCATCTTGGAAGGCCAAATTTGACTGCTGAATACAGGGTTAAAGGCAGAATTCTTGGAAGTGTTGAGGAAAAGAGGGATCTTGGGGTCCACGTACATAGATCCCTCAAAGTTGCCACCCAGGTTGATAGGGTTGTTAAGAAGGCAGCACGGTGGTGCAGTGATTTGCATTGCTGCCTCACGGTGCCAAGGTCCCAGGTTCGATCTCAGCTCTGGGTCACTGTCCGTGTGGAGTTTGCACATTCTCCCTGTGTTTGCATGGGTTTCGCCCCTACAACCCAAAAGATGTGCAGGGTAGGTGGATTGGCCACACTAAATTGCCCCTTAATTGGAAAAAATGAATTGGGTACTCTAAATTTAGAAAAAATGAAGGCGTATGGTGTGTTGACTTTCATTAACAGGGGGATTGAGTTCAAGAGCCGCGAGGTTTTGCTGCAGTTCAACCACACTTGGAATATTGTGTCCAGTTCTGGCGCCTCATTATAGGAAGGATGTGGATGCTTTGGAGGGGGTGCAGAGGAGATTTACCAGGATACTGCCTGGATTGGAGGGCATGTCTTACGAAGAAAGGTTGAGGGAGCTGGGGCTTTTCTCACTGGAGTGAAGAAGGAAGAGAGGTGACTTGGTAGAGGTGTACAAGGTGACGAGAGGCATGGATAGAGTGGATAGCCAGAGACTTTTCCCCAGGACGGAAATGGCTGTCACGAGGGGACATAATTTTAAGGTGATTGGATGAAGGTATAGGGGAGATGTCAGAGGTAGGTTCTTTACATAGAGTGTGGTTGGTGCGTGGAATGCACTGCCAGCGGAGGTGGTGGAGTCAGAGTCATTAGGGACATTTAAGCGACTCTTGGACAGGCACATGGACAGCAGTAAATTGAAGGGGTGTAGGTTGGGTTGATCTTAGATTAAGATAAATGGTCGGCACAACATTGTGGGCCGAAGGGCCTGTACTGTTCTGTGTTCTAAAATTCCATTTACCTTCTTAATTGTTGCACCTGCAAACCAACTTTTTGCAAATCAGGCACAAGGACACCCAGGTTCCTCTGCACAGCAACATGCTGCAATTTTTTACCATTTAAATAATAATCCATTTTGCTGTTATCCCTGCCAAATAGATGACCTCACATTTACCAACATTGTACTCCATCTGCCAGACACTTGCCCACTCATTTAAACTATCTATATCCCTCTGCAGACTTTCAGTGTCCTCTGCACAATTTGCTTTCTGACCTGTCTTTGTTTCATCAGCAAATTTGGCTGCAACACAGTCAATTCTTTCACCAAGTCATTAATGTGAATCTTGTTGACTCTTCCTGCCAATATTCTGAGTTTCTAAATGTCCTTGCACCCCTTCTAATGGATTCTATCATTTTCTCAGTGACAGATATTCGGCTAACTGGCCTATAGTATCTTGCTTTCTATCAACCTCCTTTTGTTGAATATGGTGTTATATTGAAGGTTTTCCAAACCACTGGGACCTTTCCGGAACATAGTGAAGTTTGGAAGATTACAACTAATGCATTCACAATCTTTGCAGCTGCTACTTTTCAAACTCGAGAATGCAGGCCATCAGATCCAGGGAATTTATCAGCTTTAATCCCATTATTTTTTCGAGTGCTGTTCTTTAGTAATGATGATTGTTTTAAGTTCCTCCTTTTCTATAATATTTGGGATGCTTCGTGTATCTTTTACTTGTTCAAATCTCTGCAATGGCCTTCTTTCCTATTATTAATTCCCCAGCCTCAACCTCTTAAGTAATTTCCTGCTAATGGAAGCTTTTACTCCCTGTTTTTATGTTTCTTGCTAGTTTCTCCCTCGCTCCTATTTCTCCCTCTTCATTTTTTAGTCATCCATCACTGGTTTCTAAAATGTACCCATTTCTCTGGTTACCACTGATCTTCACTACATTGTACATCTTTCAATTTGATACTGTCCTTAACTTCCTTTGTTTGCCATGGATGGTGCATCCTTCTTGGAGAGTCCTGCTTTTCAATGGAATATATCTTTGAGAGCTATAAAGTATCTTCTTAAATATCTGTCACCGCTTATCTTCCATCTCACCTGTTTGTGAAAGTTTTCCCAGTCCACTCTAGCCAACTCTGTCTTCATACCTTTGTAATTGCCTTTACTTAGGTTTAAGACTATAGTCTCTGACCGACAAAGTAAATGTGAAATTCTATCATGGCATGCTCTTACCAAAAGGATGCCTTACTATAAGGTAATTAAGTAATCCTGTCCCATTACCAGGTCTAAAATAGCCCATTGTTGCCTATTTGGCTCTAAAATGTATTGTAATAACACATTGTCCCAATCCACTCTGGAAACTAATTCTCCAGGCTACATTTGCCAATTTGATCCACCTTATACATATGAAGAATAAAATCTCCCAGAGTTATTAAAGTATGTTCCTTAAACACCTACCACTCCTAACAGTGACTTCCTTCCTTTATTATTTTTTATTCAGTCAGGGCCACTTTGCAGCCACATCTTTGTAATGGCTATCATCCCATACTCTTTCATTTCGATTTGTGATCCATCTTGTTACAAATGCTGTTTATATTCAGATAAAGCACCTTTAATTCTGTCCCTTGTGACATTTTTCCCTACTGTGACCATATTGCTGATGCACTGAAAGATTTAACCATTCAGTTACAAACAGCACTTTACGATTACTGGACCTCAGTAGAAATTTGAGTTAAAACTTGTCAGGTGCAAATAAGAATTGTTTTATTTGTCTTCTATTGATTCATTTTAAAGTCCAGCCATCATATGGCTCACAAAGAGGCAATTTGTAGATAATCACAGATAAAATTTTACTTGCTTAGGCAAACAGCTCAAAATAACTTCTCAGAGTTAGAAAGTGAAATATGAAGGACAGGTTGATAAATAACGAATAGTAAGTCGAGAAAGAGAGAGAGA